>NC_060273.1:35992610-36007690 GCF_021613505.1 Equus quagga | reverse complement strand
CACCAAAGATGTCACCACGGGTAGCACACGTAGCACCCAGGACCACAAAAAGATGACATGAGCTTTTTCTCTGTGGCAAAGTGGTCAGAGCATATGGCTTCCTGCTTTTTGACCAGTGGGGGAATTTCTAATTGGTGATGAGGAGCTATAAGGAAAAAGCCTGTAGCAGTGGTCATTGACACCTGGAAGCCCCCCACCACACACCTGATGGGAAAGATCCAAGGGCTGAGCATCTGGAAATTGCACCAGCTCATCATTACCACTCTGACCCAGGCTCTGTGTCTGCTCGGCTTGAGAAACTGTGGGTTATATGGAAAATGAAACTCTAAACATGACAGAAACAGAGACATTTAACCAGTGCTTGTGTACTTCCTTCTCTCTTTCTGAATTTCAACCCTTCTGCTGAAAGTAACACTCTCCCCTCATCAACTCTTTCCAATTATCTGACCTGAAAGTCCCCAGGGCTGCGTGTCACCGGCCTGAGAAGGTGGATGCCTCATTAGTAAACTATCTCACTACCTCCTTTTATTTACTTGGGACTTTCTTGTGCAACCTTAAATTTATACCATGACACTTGGTCACCTTTGAGTTGCGGTTTACTCAAGGAAGCACCTGGCAAAATCCATAGCTGCCACTGGAAAGTATAATGCACGAATACATCTGCTCATTTGTGCATTGATCCCAGGACAAGTGAGTGAATGTTATATGTAGGTATCCGGCAGGCTGTGGGCTAGAAGCCATACAGTCCACTTCTTCAGGAGCAGCATCCCAGTGGATGGAGACAGACACATAACTGTGCTCAGAACATGGATTACCTCTGGAATCTCTGGGATAATGGAGCGTTACAGAGAGGGAATTAAGGAGAGAAGTGGCTGCAAGCTGGAATACTAACAAAGGACAGACATAGGAAGCTGGAAAGAGAGCTCCAGGAAAAGGAAGGTAGAAAGTCCCAGGAATTCCAATTTGTTTCTAGCCTCTTTTTTTGCCTTCCCTGGGCAGTGGTAAATAGGGTCATGCTACTATCCCCGGTTTACAGATGTAGAAACTGAGGTTCAGTGACAGCAAGTGGCTTCCCAACAGCAGTTGATCACAACAGAGTATAAATAAGCTGATAGGAGGGGAGACTGAAAAGGCTGCTGCTGCTCTGAGACACCAACATTCAATGTTTGCCATTTCCTGGTAAGGGCCACTATGGGGACTAATGAGACCCAAGGCTGAAAGAGCAAAGTGGTGAAAATTATGGTTCTTGTCTCAGTGGAGACCCCCACAGCAGCTATCCCATGGGTCTTCCAGAACAAGAGTTCCACCTTGTCTCAGCAGGAACAAAGACAGATGCAAGTCAGGAAGGTCTAAGGGTGTTGTTGGGTAGGATCTCCCCTCAATGCTCACAACCAGACAAGTACGCAGAATACATCCAAATAAGGAAAGACTAGAGTGTCACCCAATAACTATTGACAACTTAATTCCCTCATCTAAACACAAAGCCTTTCTTATTTTTCTTGGAAACAAAACTTCGGTAGAAACTAATATGCATTCATCTTCCTCCAAAATGCATGCTCACCTACAGTGATTTTGCAACTAACCCTAATATGACCCTCTGCCTGCCCTAGTTACCTCAGGGCCTGGTCCAGCTGGTGGGGGTCTATCCCAAGGGGGAGAGGCTAATCATTCCTTAGGACTAAAATGTAGCCAGCACCATGTGCTACCCAATGCAAACGGCCTTGCTCTGCAAGGGGAAATAATGGAAAACATTATCTTTTTGCCCCTTCATTTCATAGAATGGAACACCTAACGTGAAGAGACTCACATACTAACAGTTGAGGTGAATGTGTGAAGGAAAACACTGTGTGTCAGAAGAAAACCCCTCACACCCTGTGTCTCATCTATTCATTTATATACTAATGGACTCCACATGTACTTTCAAAGGTCAGTTCTAAAAGCTTAGGGTAAAAAAAATGACTAAGACCCAGACATTATTCAGGTTGAAGATAGAGACAAATTAATGGATAATTATAGTGTGGTTAAATTAAAGTAATTATACAGGTATGAGAAACACAGTGCCCTCATCAACAGAGAGTGGCTTATCTGCTTTCTCCATCTCCTTAGCAATCGGTCAAAGTTGAATTTCAGATAACATTCAGGGAAGCATTAAGCTCAGATCTCAGCACAGTTGGGAGTTGTCAGCACTCTATGATACAAGGAGCACCATCAGTCTCATATTCCTGAGCTTTTATATTCTTAGCCCCAGTGGCTCCTCTTGTGGGAAGCCTGTCTTGACTTCCACTGGTTGAGCGAATGGGGAGGCAGTGTTGCTCTAGAATGATTTCTACATTACATTCAAATTTCATAGGTCACGATCTGGAGTGTGCAAAAAAATGAAAACAAGATTGAGTATCTGTAACTCAGTTCTCAAGCCACCACTCTTCTCAGTAGGACAAACCGTGATCTTGTTGACTCGGGGTAACGAGGTGCCATCTATGTTCTGATGGCTGGGCCTCGTAGTTGGTGGAGGAGTGGTGAGGAAAGTGGCAGGTCCATGGACATTCTCTCTCGGCATTGGAGGAGGGGGCACCTCTCCCCAATGTCATTGCATGCTGGTTAGGCTCCACGGCTGCTGTGCTCAGGCCATAAACCAAGCCTGAATATAAAAGAGTCAGGATCCTTGACCTCATGAAGACACAAGGGAGAGGGATACTAAACAAACCACCACACAGATAAATACTGAGTTATAAATCACACACATGCTGTGAAGTAGCAGTAAATTGACACAGTTTGCCCTTCTTTCCTTAAACTATTTCCTCCTTTGAAAGATAAGAATACAAAAAATCATGAGGACTTGATGCATTGGAAGTGTGTGACCTTGGGCATGCCTGGGCTTGTTTCCTCATCTGTCTGTGAAGGAAATTGACAAATATGTCTTATCCTGGTTTCCAAAAAGAGAGTCTAAGGACAGGCATTTGTGCTACTATTTTATTTGTAAATATGATCCCAAGTGGGCAAGAGTGAAGGAAAATTGGAATAAAGCATGAGAAAGAAGGAGAACCTATACAAGGGTTTCTTATCAACCTGGCCAACATTTGATATCAAAAGCAAGCAATTCTTTCTAGGACAGTCCATCCAAGGAAAGGAAGGGGAAAGAAAGTATCCACTCATTTGATTTCCCATTGGTCAAATGTTTTTCCCCTGGAGCACTAACTTTCCAAAACTTTTGTATTACAGGATTTAGTAAGTTGGAAGTCACTGTCAGGCTACACCTACACAAATTAAGGTGGCATCCACGCCAAGGTTGTCCCTGCTATAGTGGCTGAAACTGAACAAGTGGCCAAAGAGTAGGTGAGGTAAATTAGTTTTTAATACTATATAACAAATTATCCCAAAATGTAACAACTTAAAACAACAAACATTTATTATGTCACAGTTTCTTGGGCTAGGAATCCATGTGTGGCTTAGCTGGGTACCTCTGGCTCAAGCTCTCTCATGAGGTTACAAGTTCTGCTGTCCAGCTGGGCTGCAGTCCCATCAAAAGTGTTGACTGGGGAAGGATCCATTTTCAAGTCCACTTAGTTGGTCACTAGCAGGACTCCGTTATAGAATGAGCTGGGCATGATGTGTTCTTCAATTCTCTGGATTGATTTTATGTGACATACCAGATTATCTTGGCTTCACCTCTGTGGTCACAGCCTCTAAGATTGCTGTAAATGGTCCCTGCCTCCCGGTAGCTATGTCCTGTGTAATCTCCTCTCCTTGCTGTGGTCTGGATCAAGTGCTTTGAATGACTAGAATATAGCAGAAGAGATGGGATGCCATGTCTGAGATTAGGTTTAAAAAGACTGTGGATTCTTTCCTGGCCATCCTCTCTCACTCTCTCTGAGGGAAGCCAGCTTCCATATTGTGAGCTGCCTTATGGAAAGGCCCAGGTGGAAGGAGAACCAAAGGAGGCAGCTGGCCAACAGTTTGGATCCTGGGTGTCAAGCCATGCTGTGGTAGGCATCCCACATATAAAGCAGAGGAAGATGGGCACAGATGTTAGCTCAGGGACAGTCTTCCTTAGCAAAAAAGAGGAGGATTGGCAGCAGATGTTAGCTCAGGGCTAATCTTCCTGGAAAAAAAAAAAAAACTAAAGAAATTAGTAGCAAACCAAATGCAACAGTGATGACACACCACAGCCATGGTGGATTTGATCTTGGGACTCAAGGGCAGTTAACAGAGGAAAAATATAAATATCAGTTATCAAGTTAACCAATTTAAAAAAGTAGTCATATCATCTCAATAGTTTTAGAAAAGCATTTGATAATATTTAACTCCCAATTATGATATTAAAAAAACCTTAAACTACTAATAGCAGGTAATTTCCTTAATCTGATTGAACTATCTACCAGAAAACCTAAGAAAACCTAAATCTCCATAGTATAAAAGCATTTGCCTCTTCTACCTCCACTTTAATCCTTAACCATGTGCACATATAATGCATTGGCATCTCAGAATAATGTCTTTTAAATAAAGAAAATCCCATCAGTTAACTTTTGCTGTAAATGGAAAGAATGTTACTACCTGTTTTGTCAGGAATCTACCTGTGGCTTCCAGGGTGAACAGTTCGAAAACCATTGAAAAAATTAAATATTTTTCTCCCTTGTGAGGCAGCTTGAACTGACCAGCAAGAGGCAGTGTGGAAAGGACAGGACCAATGGTTCATTCAACAGAGATCACCTAGGTTCAGAAGCTGGAGTTCTTGATCACTGGTTAGAACACAGGCTGCTCTGACAAGCAGATGGAAGTAATGAAACATCTCTCCAGAAAATAAACAAACACTCATCATTTTCACATATCACTTCCAAGGGGTTTCCAAGGAGACATATCACCATGGTGCCTGCCAATCCCAGTGACTTTTTCAGGGTCCCTGCCCAGCCAAGTTCAGCACACTCCTGAACTCCAGCACAAGACGTCCTGTTATGACCAGTCACACTGTGGTGCACAAGGCCATGGGCCCTCTCTATCTGTCTGAATTGGGTCTTCACTGTCCTGGTGCTATCAAGCACCATGGGAGCAAAGTGTAAACAAGACCATCACGAAAGGTGCTTACGCAGAGGAGCCAGGTGTGGTGCTCTACAGGGAGCAGACACCTCCAAGGGCATCAAGAGCTTTGGGAAGGCAGAGATAAGTGAGAGGTAGAGCTGCCTGGGCTGGAGGGGCGGGTATTTGGGGGTGAGGGTTGAGCTTCCCAGAGAAGGTGACACTCTGCTTGCACTACCATGGTTACAGGAGTGTTTGGCCAGAAGAAGACAAGTGAGAATGGCCTAGCTTACTGTCTTTATCACTGTTGAGTATGTCTGTCATTTCTTGGTTGCAAAGACAGTGTCTAAATTGAGCCAACTGTTTTTAGTGCTAATAGAAAGTAATCAGATCATAGGCCAAGCTAGGGATCCTCTGCTCCTAAGGCCAAGGCTCGGCCCTGGACGGGTCAGCAGGAGGATGGAGACTCGAAAGGGCCTCTGGAACAAGTCACTGGGCTTGGCAGGTACCAGATTGTCCTGTCTTGTACTTGTTAGGGTACATTTCCAGGATTTAAACAATTTATTGAAGTGAAATTCACATAACATAAAATTAACCATTTTAAAGTGAACAATTCAGTGTCATTTAGTACATTCACAATGTCAATCTCCATTTCTATCTAGTTCTAAAGCATTTCCATTCCACCAAAGAAAATCCCTTGCCCATTAAACAGTTTCTCCCCTCTCTCTTCTCTCCCAGCCCCTGGCATCCATGAATCTACATTCAGTCTTCTTAGATTTACCCATTCTAGATGCTTCATATAAATTGAACCATGTAATATGTGGCCTTTGTGTCTGGATTCCCTCATTTAGGATAATTTTTTTAAGGTTCATCTCTGTTGGAACATGTGTCAGTCCTTCACTCCTTGCATGGCGGAATAATATTCTATTGTATGTATGTACCACAATTTCTCTATCTATTCATCCACTGATTTGCCCTGTTTCCACCTTTTTGATATCGAACCTGAAGTGAGTTCACTCACCCATTGCACAGAAAGCCAATCTCTGACACCGGGGGTAGTGGAAGAAAGTAGGAATTTTTATTATTGCACAGTGCTGGACAAGGAGAGAGGGCAGCTAATGGTGAAATCCCAAACTACCTGAAAAGCTAAAAGGAAGGGTTTTTATTTGGGGTTTTAGGTAGGGGAGGGGGAACATATGGCCTTGCTTGTCGGAGCTTTCCCACCAGCCTGTCTTTGGCCTTGGGATGACTTGCAGAGAGGAGGGAACCCATGATCTTGCTGGTCAGCGGCTTTCCCACCAGCCCATATCTCTTTGTGGGGAGGAGTTAATGCATCCAGGTGCTTGTCCTTGGTGGTGTCTGTCTCCATGGAGAACAGTGGATTCTGGAGCCAGAAATCCAGAGAGTAAGCAGGGAATGAGTGTTTTGATTTTAACCCCGTATGTGCTGGCTTTAATGTAGGGAAACTGATATCAAGGTCGGTATCAACTCCCCCCTATCTTATGTTCATCCCTCAATCTTGAGGGATTTGGGGTGGCGACCGATCTAGCTACTTCCTGCTGAAATGGGGTGTAGGTTGCTTCATCTCATTGAACCAGTCTTTTAATAAGGTGGTGATGCAAGTGGGCTCCCAAAGTTAGGCCTGTATCAGGTAAGTAACCAGGTATTTGATAAGAAGTTTCTCTAGAGAAACAAAAAGAGAAAAACAAGGTTAATGGTTGGAACAAATTATAAACTGGTTTTTGAGGCCAGGAGGCAGCCAATCAAGATTCCTAGAAGTCAAGGTCAAAGCATCTTTGACAGTTTGAAATGCCTCTGATGGTGTCATTGGGCACTCAGGTAGTTTTTGGAGTGGCTTATGCAGCAGTAGACATGAATCTCTCTTAAGTTTATATTAGGTTCTCCAGCTTCAGTTTGCAAGGCTTTAGGAAAAATGGCAGATTTAGTTTTCAATGACTCCAAATGAAAATGATGGGGGAAAAAAACCATCATTATGTTACTTTGTTAGTTTGGAGGTTTGTAGCCAGATATTTCAGGAGGCCAAAAGAATTCAGGATCTAGTTCAGTTAACAGATGTAACAAAAATTTTAAAGACAATTGACAAAACCAAATCTAATATCCACAAATGAGTACTATAGTTTCTATTGAACCATAATCTTTTTCTCTAAAATTATCCTTAATTTTGCTAGACATAGCCAAGTTAAGACTAACTGGTTTGCAAAATAAGTCTAGTTTTAGTAAATTTGGCATAACTATTTACATAAGTACAGCAAGAATAGTAATTGATCATATAGGCTCTTTTAAATCTGCTTTGCTGGAACCTTATAAGGAATCTCAGGTTAAACTTTAAAGGCCTCTCCAGGCCAGGAAAGCCCAGTAAAGGACCTGTCATCAGATTCCATCTGCAGTACCTACATATTTGGGCGAATCCCTCTGTTTGTGAGGTTCCCCCAAATATTGAGGTTCCTTGTGCATGCCAGAGGGAGCAACATTCTTTGCTCAACCTTACCAGGTCACTGAACCCATAAGCAAGGTACCAGGCCAATATTTCCAAGTGGTTTTATTCCAGAATATCGACCTTTGTTCCTCAAAAGCTGTCTTGTTATATCCAAGCTCGTATGTTTTTTTTCAAATATGATGCTCCAGTCAAAGCCTTGGTAATACAACCAGTGTTTCAAACTGTGTCCTGTTCTAAGAAGAACAGATTCTTATTGTACTTATGCAAACAACCATATTGCTGTGAGAATAAGAATACTTACTCATCAGGAGTTTTTACGTTTTGGAGGGCTCAGACAGGGAGAAAAAGATGAATGTCTCAATTTTTTTTTACATTTGCTATAAATCATAGTTCCTTAAGAGAATAGAGAAAAAAGTGGTTTTTGTTAACTGGAAAAAAATAAAAAATCAGGAATGTCTCAATCTAAGATGACACATATGCTGCAATGTTTAGGGGCAAAGTGTTATTCTGTAACTTACACCAAAATAAGTCAAAAGGTAAAATGGGTCCATGGATGTATAGAGGGGTGGAGACAGATGATAAAGCAAATAAAGCAAAATGCTAATTTTTCAGTCTAGGTGGTGGGTACATGGTTGTTACTAAACAATTTTTTCCATCTTGTTCACAATTTCTGTACTTAAGAATTGTCGTTATAAAATTTTGGAAGTGATAACTAGCAATATTTTTTAAGAGCTTAAATATCTTTCAAACTTTCCACCTCTCCTCACTCCCTATTCTCCCTGCCCTAGTCAGACCCTCATCATCTCTGACCTAGGCAACAACCACAGCCTCCCACAGACCTCACTACAGAGGGCCACCTTTGCCCATTTAATCAGGGCACCCTCAAATTTGACCACTCCCTCAGTCCAGTACTGCCTGTGTCTTCTACAGGTGACAGGTGACCACGCCCAGCTAGGCTCCCAGTGTGCCTCCTCAGACCCCATGCTGTGTCAGACTGGAGTCTTTGCAGGTCCCTGCACACCCCGAGCTCCACCCTGAGCTCCACACCTTTGCTCAGGCTGCTCTGCCTGCCTTATTCTCTCCCAAATGCCTCCTCATCTATAAGATTCCTTCAGAAACTTAAACATGGTAGATTGAACACGGGCATTTACCTCCGAAGCCACCTGAAGCCCCAGTAAAGTACACTAAAGGGCTTTCTTAAAAGGCATAAATCCACAGAGACAAAGACAACCAGAGAGGAGATAAAAGCCACCAAACGTTTGAATGCAACAAGTAGTTGTAGCCAAGAGTCATCAAAGCTCTTCATGCCAGACACTTTCTAAGCACTCTCCTCAGTCCTCAGAACAACCATATGCAGTGGGTACTCATTATTACCCTTCTTTTACAGGCAGAGAGAGGTAAGTCACTTGGGCAAAGTCACACAGCCACAGAGTAAGGATTTAAATCCAGACTCTGGCCTCAAAGTCTAGGCCCATGATCACCGTATGTCTTCCATGACAACACAGCAGAGCAGAGAAAGCTCAAGCTGAAGGCTGCAGCACTGGGGAGACCAGAAGCAAGCAGAGACAGGCTTCTGGGGCCCAGAAAGATTCAGGAACTGAATGTATCGAGTCTGTCTGAAATCAGAAGGTGTAAGTGAGGCTGACAACAGAGGGTTGTTAAAGTCTGTATAAGAAAGAGTTAGACTTCCAGATTCCCTCCTGTACTCTGTTGAATAGTGTTCCCTCCAAAATTCAAGTCCACCAGCAACCTCAGAACGTGGCCCTATTTGGAAACAGGGTCTTTGCAGATGTAATTAGTTAACATGAGGTCATATTGGAGTCTTTGGACCTTAACTGAATGACTGGTGCCCTTTTTTTTTTTTTTTTCATTTTATTTTTCTTATTGAGGTAACATTGCTTTATAACTTTACATAAATTTCAGGAGTACATCATTATATTTCAATTTCTGCGTAGATTAATCGTGTCCACCACTCAAAGACTAATTACCATCCGTCACCATACACATGTGCCCCTTTACCCCTTTTGCCCTCCTCCCTCCCCACTTTCCTTCCGGTAACCACCAATCTGTTTTCCTCATGTATGTGTTTCTTTGTCTATCTTCCACATATGAGTGAAATCATACAGTGTTTGTCTTTCTCTTTCTGACTTATTTCACTTAGCATAATACCCTCAAGGTTCATCCATGTTGTTGCAAATGGCAAGATTTTCACTTTTTATATGGATGAATAGTATTCCCTTGTATATATATGCCACATCTTCTTTACCCATTCATCCATTGATGAGCACTTAGGTTGTTTCTCAGTCTTGGCTATTGTGAATGACTACAATGAAACAGGAGTGCAAATATTTTTTCACATACACATTTTTGTGTTCTTTGGATAAATACCCCAAAGTGGAATCACTGGATCACATGATAGTTCTATTCTCAATTTTTTTAAGAATCTCCATACTGTTTTCCATAGTGGCTGCATCAGTTTGCACTCCCACCAGCAGTGTATGACAGTTCCCTTTTCTCCACATCCTCTCCAACACTTGTTATTTTTTGTCTTGTTAATTATACCCATTCTGAGGGGCATGAGGTGATATCTCATTGTAGTTATGATTCACACTTCTCTAATAATTAGTGATGTTGAATATCTTTTCATGTGCCTGTTGGCCACCTGCACATCTTCTTTAGAAAAACGGCTGTTTAGATCCACTGTCCATTTTTTAACTGGGTTGTTTGTGGTTGAGATGTATGAGTTCTTTATATATTTTGGATATTAACCCCTTATCAGATACATGATTGCAAATATCTTCTCCTATTTGTTGGTTGTCTTTTCGTTTTGTTGATGGTTTCCTTTGCTGTGCAGAAACTTTGTAGTTTGACATGGTTGCATTTATTTTTTCTTTTGTTTCCCTTGCCTGGTGAGACATGGTATTCAATAAGCTACTACTAAGACTGATGTCAAAGAGTGTACTGTCTGTGTTTTCCTCTATGAGTTTTATGGTTTCAGGTCTTATATTCAAGTCTTTAATCCATTTTGAGTTAATTTTTCAATATGGTGGAAGATAATGGTCTATTTTCATTCTTTTGCATGTGGCTGTCCAGTTTTCCCAACACCATTTATTGAAGAGACTTTCTTTTCTCCATTGTATGTTCTTGGCTCCCTTGTCAAAACTAGCCGTCCATAGATGTGTGGTTTTATTTCTGAGCTCTTGATTCTGTTCCATTGATCTGTGTGTCAGTTTTTGTGCCAGTATCATGCCGTTTTGAACACTATAGCTATGTAGTATATTTTTGAATCAGGGAGTGTGATACCTCCATATTTGTTCCTTTTTCTCAAGATTGCTTTGGTTATTTGGGGTCTTTTGTTGTTCCATATAAATTTTAGGATTCTTTGTTCTATTTCCATGAAAAATGTCATTGGCACATTCACCTCTTTGGTTAAATTTACTCCTGAGTATTTTATTCATTTTGTTGCGATTATAAATGACATTATCTTCTTAATTTTTCTTTCCACTATCTCATTGTTAATGTATAGGAGCACAACTGATTTTCATATTTTGATTTTGTACCTTCTAACTTTACTGTGTTTATTATTTCTAATAGTTTTGGGAGGATTCTGTAGGTTTTACTATTAAAAAAAATCATGTCATCTGCAAATAGTGACAGTTTTATGTCTTCCTTTCCAAATTAGGCTCCTTTTATTTCCTTTTCTTGCCAGATTGCGCTGGCTAGGACTTCCAATACTAAGTTAAATAAGAACAGTGAAAGTGGGCACCTTGTCTTGTTCCTGTTCTCAAAGGGATAACTTTCAGTTTTTCACCATTGAGTATGACATTGGCTGTGGGTTTTTTGTCATAGATGACCTTTATTATGTTGAGGTACTTTCCTTCCATACCCATTTTATTCAGAGTTTTTATCATAAGTGCATGTGTATCTTGTCAAATGCTTTATCTACATCTATTGAGATAATCATATGACTTTTATTCTTCATTTTGTTAACGTAGTGTAGTGCACTGCTTGATTTGCAGATGTTAAACCATCCCCACATCCCTGGAATAAATCCCACTTGATCATGGTGCATGATCTTCCTAATGTATTGTTGTATTCGATTTGCCAATATTTTGTTGAGGATTTTTGCATTTATATTCATCAGTGATATTGGCCTGTAATTTTCTCTTTTGTATTGTCCGTGTCCGGTTTTGGTATCACGGTGATGTTGGCCTTGTAAAACGAGTTAGGAAGAGTCCTGGCCAATTCAATTTTTTGGAAGAGTTTGAGAAGGATAGCTATTAAGTCTTCTTTGAATGTTTGGTAGAATTCACTGGTGAAGCTGTCTGGCCCTGGACTTTTGGTTTTTGATTACGTTTCAATCTCCTTACTAGTGATTGGTCTATTCAGATTCTGTTTTTCTTCTTGACTCAGTTTTTTAAGGTAATATGATTCTAAAAATTTATGCATTTCTTCTAGATTATCCAATTTTGTGTATAGCTTTTCAGAGTATTCTCTTATAATCCTTTGTATTCCTGTGTTGTCTGTTGTAATTTCTCCTCTTTCATTTTTGATTTTATTTATTTGAGCCTTCTCTCTTTTTTCCTTGGTGAATCTAGCTAAAGCTTTCTCAATTTTGTTTATCTTTTCAAAGAACCAACTCTTAGTTTCATTGATTTTTTCCTATTCTTTTTTAGTCTCTATTTCATTTATTTCTGCTCTGATTTTTATTATTTCCTTCCTTCTACTGGCTTTGGACTTTGTTCTCTTTTCTAGTTCCTTTAGGTATACTGTTGGGTTTTCATTTGAGATTTTTCTTGTTTTTTCGGGTAGGCCTGCATTGCTATAAATTTCCCTCTTAGTACTGCTCTTGCAGTATTCCATAAGTTTTGGTATGTTGTATTTTCATTTTCATTTGTCTCCAGGTATTTTCTGTTTTCTCCTTTGATTTCTTTGTTGACCCAATAGTTGTTCAGTAGCATTTTGTTTCATATCCAAATATTTGTTGCTTTTCCAGTTTTCTTCTTCTTCTAGTTGATTTCCAGTTTCATATCACTGTTGTGGTAAGAAAAGATGCTTGGTATTATTTCAATCATCTTAAATTTATTGAGACTTGTTTTGTGGTCTAATATGTGATCTATCCTGGAGAATGTTCCATGTACATTTGAAAGAATGTGCATTCTGCAGTTTTTGGATGGAATGTTCTGTATATCCCACTAAGTCCATCTGGTCTAACGTGTCATTTAGGCCCTGTTTCTTTATTGATCTTCTCTTTGGAGGATCTATTCATTGATGTAAGTGGAATGTTAAAGTCCCCTACTATTGTTGTGTTACAATCAATTTTTCTTATCATGTCTGTTAATAATTGCTTTATATATTTAGCTGCTGTTATGTTGGGTACATAGATACTTACAAGTTTTATATAATCTTGTTGGGCTGTTCCCTTTATCATTATGTGGTGCCCTTCTTTGTCACTTTTTACAGTTTTTATTTTAAAGACTATTTTGTCTGATATAAGGATTGCTATCCCTGATTGGTATCCTTATAAGAAGAGACACAGACACACAGAGAGGGAAGGCAGCTGTGCAAAGATGGAGGTGGAGATCAGACTGACACTCTCACAAGCCAAGGAACAGCAAGGGATTGCTGGTAACTACCAGAGGCTAAGAAGAGGCATGGAGCCCATTATCGCCAGAAACTCCAGTAGGAACCAACTCTGCCAACATCTTGATCTCTGACTTCTTGCCTGCCAAACAGTGGGGCAATAAATTTCTGTTGTTTTAAGCTACTCAGTTTGTGGTACTTTATTATGACCACCTCAACACCCTGAGGAAGATGGGGGGACAATTCTCTGCATATGTTATACTGGACAGACTCTGGACTTGGGGACTCCTGGCAGAGGGGAGAACAGGATGCTGGACTGAAAGTAGAAGGAACCATGACATTACCGTCACCCTCTACCTCCTGGGCAGAAGACCAGAGAATTTCCCCTTGGGGACCTGAGTAGTCTGAATGATCTACAGATCCTGATATTTAGGGGTCCTTGAGCAGATGGCTCTACACCAAAGCCCACCATGGACAAATTCAACACACTCTTAAATACAAGCAGAATGCAAGGATCAGCCAGTATTCAAGGGAAAGACCAAAACAAACAGAGAAAGGAGCTCAAAGGAACAGAAGCAATGCAGGAGTAGGAAGGGAGCTTTGAAACAGTCACAGTAGCCTGAGAGCTGTGCTTACATGAAATCAGTACATAGAGCAAAAAGAAACTCTTGGAAATAGAAAAATATAACAGAATATGTAATATTTTGCAGAAGGTAGGAACATGAAGTTAAGTAATTCGCTCCAAAAGAAAAATAAAGAGACTGAAAATGTAGGAGAAAAAAATAAGACAACTAAAGAATCATTCCAAGAGTTCCATCATCTGACCAATAGGGGATTCAGAACAGAGAACAAAAAAAAAATAAAAGAAAGAATTCAAGAAAACTTCCCAGAAGCAAAGACCAATGTACTGCATGTCCAACATGGTAGTACCCTAGGTACATGTAACTCATTAAATTTATACATAAATTAACTAAAATTAGATAAAATCAGAAAGGTGATTTCTCAGTCAAATCAGCCACGTTTCAAAAAGCTACAAGAAGATGCCCTCTACCAAAACCAGGGAGAAAACCAAAAAAGAGATTCAGAAGCATGTAATTCAGCAAAGCATTGGCAAGAGGAATGCCAGGGAGGACAGCCCTGCAGACATCAATAAAGTAAGGAGCCTGGACTGAAGCAAGGTGACAGTCTTGGGAGGGCTTAAACTCACAAACAGCAGAATTACAATTTGGTAGAAAACAAATGATGGGAAATAGAAAACTCATTGAATTACAAAAAAGAATTAGTGATTCCAAAAAAAGTGAAAAGTTGTCAAGACAAAAGCAGAAGCACAGAAGTGTACATGGCTCAACAGTGACTACCCAGTACTTAAGTCATTTTGATGCACACATTGATTAGGAATCCAATCCCTATCCCTGGTTTGGGAAGGTGGGAAGTGGGTATGAGGCAAGGAGGATATCAGAAACCTAAATTCTCTTCTTCCAGAGCAATCAAGAAACAGGAGTATAAGCATGTCATTTAATGACACAGCAACAAACACCAGAAGAAACTACTAAACAGATGGAAAGTAAATTCTAGAGGGAAAAATCAGAGTGGAGATCAGGTAGGGCAAGGTGCCTCTAGATTTGTTATAAACCTTCTAGGATTCTTCAATATTATAAAGCATGTACATCTATAAATGTGATTTTTTTTACATAAATTTTTAAAAGACTCAATCAAGTGTCATCTCCTCCCAACTCCCTTTGGGGACAAGTGCTCCTTATCTGCGATCCCAAAGCACCAGGGCTGAACTCCTGCCATATTGAATTGGTCTGTTCATGGGTCTCATGTTTCCCCACCAAACTGTGGACATCTTGTGTGTGACCCAGAGTGGTGCTCAAGAAATGTCTGTGGGTCTAAACAGAAGCCTGCACAAGAACTTTCCTGCTGACCTCCCAGGGGTAAGCTTCAGGTGAACCTCCTGACAGCAGGTATTGGAGAACCCCCAAATGACATAAGGATGAGTGGTGCTGGTGGGAGTCCACGTGGTTTT